>NC_079404.1:933665-963665 GCF_029220125.1 Pseudoliparis swirei | reverse complement strand
TTAGCGTGTTAGTTTGATTGTGTGTTGGTGTTAGCATGTTAGTTTGATTGTGTGTTGGTGTTAGCGTGTTAGCATGTTAGTTTGATTGTGTGTTGGTGTTAGCGTGTTAGCATGTTAGTTTGATTGTGTGTTGGTGTTAGCATGTTAGCATGTTAGTTTGATTGTGTGTTGGTGTTAGCATGTTAGTTTGATTGTGTGTTGGTGTTAGCATGTTAGTTTGATTGTTAGCATGTTAGTTTGATTGTGTGTTGGTGTTAGCATGTAAGTTTGATTGTGTGTTGGTGTTAGCGTGTTAGCATGTTAGTTTGATTGTGTGTTGGTGTTAGCATGTTAGTTTGATTGTGTGTTGGTGTTAGCATGTTAGTTTGATTGTGTGTTGGTGTTAGCATGTTAGTTTGATTGTGTGTTGGTGTTAGCGTGTTAGCATGTTAGTTTGATTGTGTGTTGGTGTTAGCGTGTTAGTTTGATTGTGTGTTAGTGTTAGCATGTTAGTTTGATTGTGTGTTGGTGTTAGCGTGTTAGCATGTTAGTTTGATTGTGTGTTAGTGTTAGCATGTTAGTTTGATTGTGTGTTGGTGTTAGCATGTTAGTTTGATTGTGTGTTGGTGTTAGCATGTTAGCATGTTAGTTTGATTGTGTGTTGGTGTTAGCATGTTAGTTTGATTGTGTGTTGGTGTTAGCATGTTAGTTTGATTGTGTGTTGGTGTTAGCATGTTAGTTTGATTGTGTGTTGGTGTTAGCATGTTAGTTTGATTGTGTGTTGGTGTTAGCATGTTAGTTTGATTGTGTGTTGGTGTTAGCATGTTAGCGTGCGTGGCTGTTGGGCTCGTTGTCCCTCCACAGGCTGCAGTGGCAGCAGCTCACCAGACAGCAGCGCGCTCAGTTCCTCCGTCTCAGATGATAACAGAACATTTGGGTTTTATTGAGTGTTGGTGTTAAAAGGTTAGCGTTCAATCAATTACAGCCGCGCTGTTATGCTAACCCAGACCTGGTCCTCAGCCTGAGCCCTTCCCTCACCGCGACCTTTGACCCCTTAATCAACGTCATACTCACAGCAAGTGGGAGAAATATTGACATCGCAGCATTCACTGGGAATCTACTTTCACTGGGTGGAATTCTCAAATGAGTGTTCACCACGGTGCATGTAGTGTGTGTGTGTGTGTGTGAGAGAGTGTGTGTGAGTGTGTGTCTGTTATTCTGGGCTTGTTGTTTTTCATCTTTGGTCTGAGTTGAAAGTCTCGAGGACATTCGCTCCTCTAACTCGGAGCGGGCTCTTATTGTGGTGACGCCACGTCTTTATATAGATGTTATTACTCATAAGAGTCGAGGCCTTCGAAGTTGTGGTGAAGATGTTTTTAGTTAATAAAAGGCCAAACAAAAGAAACAGTAGTCCACCGCAGCGAGACACGTTTCCAGACGGGGAGTGACTCAGCCCATCTGTGCTGCAGCTCAACGCAACGCTTCAGAGTTTTGATCCTCCGGCAAATAAAAACTGGACAGCAAGATAAAGGAAACGCACGAAACACGAGGCAGGCAAACAGCACAGGGACACAAAGATATTTCCTATGCAAAGCTCGCACACAATGTCATGTGTGATAGCGGCGGATCCCGACCAAGTCACACGCAGGGGGGCGGGGGGCCTGCATCTTCCAATGATTCCCCTCTTAGCTTTGATTCCACTGATCCAGTATCTGCGTAGAGCGAGGGGACACAAAGCAGATTTCAGCTTTGGGCTAATCTCATTAAGAAACTCTAACCAGCCCTATGAGTGGGGGGGGGGGGGGCACCGTGCCAGAGCCTCGGCTCAGGGAGGCAGGTGTAATGTTACATAATTAGCCTCTAAACGGTAAAAAGGAGATTATTGCAAATGGCCTACCAGCCAGCACATGCAGTGGACCTGGTCCCCCAAGACTCCAGGTCTAGTGGAGCTGAAACCCCTCCGGGGGGTGGGGGGGGGGGGGGGTAGTAAGGGGGGCGGTCAAGACCCTGCACTGTGGTCCACTTTAACAGATGAAGGTGTGGCCTGGTGAATTGACATGTAACCCCCCCCTCACAAAGTGAAATGTTACTTTTAAACACGCGTGACGGCTGCAGTGAGGCCGCTCGCTGCTGCTGCTGTCAGCCACAGCTGGAGGATTGATGGAGCAGCACATGAGGCACGGTGCAGCCCATGAGGCACGGTGCAGCCCATGAGGCACGGTGCAGCCCATGAGGCACGGTGCAGCACATGAGACACGGTGCAGCACATGAGGCACGGTGCAGCCCATGAGACACGGTGCAGCACATGAGGCACGGTGCAGCCCATGAGACACGGTGCAGCACATGAGGCACGGTGCAGCCCATGAGGCACGGTGCAGCCCATGAGACACGGTGCAGCCCATGAGGCACGGTGCAGCCCATGAGACACGGTGCAGCCCATGAGGCACGGTGCAGCACATGAGGCACGGTGCAGCCCATGAGGCACGGTGCAGCCCATGAGGCACGGTGCAGCCCATGAGACACGGTGCAGCACATGAGGCACGGTGCAGCACATGAGGCACGGTGCAGCACATGAGACACGGTGAGACACGGCTATGACACGGGTGCAGCCCATGAGACACGGTGCAGCCCATGAGACACGGTGCAGCACATGAGGCACGGTGCAGCCCATGAGGCACGGTGCAGCACATGAGACACGGTCATCACATGAGGCACGGTGCAGCACATGAGACACGGTACAGCCCATGAGGCACGGTGCAGCCCATGAGGCACGGTGCAGCACATGAGACACGGTGCAGCACATGAGACACGGTGCAGCACATGAGGCACGGTGCAGCCCATGAGGCACGGTGCAGCACATGAGACACGGTGCAGCACATGAGACACGGTGCAGCCCATGAGACACGGTGCAGCACATGAGGCACGGTGCAGCACATGAGACACGGTGCAGCACATGAGACACGGTGCAGCACATGAGGCACGGTGCAGCACATGAGACACGGTGCAGCACATGAGACACGGTGCAGCCCATGAGACACGGTGCAGCCCATGAGACACGGTGCAGCCCATGAGACACGGTGCAGCACATGAGGCACGGTGCAGCCCATGAGGCACGGTGCAGCACATGAGACACGGTCATCACATGAGGCACGGTGCAGCACATGAGACACGGTACAGCCCATGAGGCACGGTGCAGCCCATGAGGCACGGTGCAGCCCATGAGACACGGTGCAGCACATGAGGCACGGTGCAGCACATGAGACACGGTGCAGCACATGAGGCACGGTGCAGCCCATGAGGCACGGTGCAGCACATGAGACACGGTGCAGCACATGAGACACGGTGCAGCACATGAGACACGGTGCAGCCCATGAGACACGGTGCAGCACATGAGGCACGGTGCAGCACATGAGACACGGTGCAGCACATGAGACACGGTGCAGCACATGAGGCACGGTGCAGCACATGAGACACGGTGCAGCACATGAGACACGGTGCAGCCCATGAGGCACGGTGCAGCACATGAGACACGGTGCAGCCCATGAGGCACGGTGCAGCCCATGAGGCACGGTGCAGCACATGAGACACGGTGCAGCCCATGAGGCACGGTGCAGCCCATGAGACACGGTGCAGCCCATGAGACACGGTGCAGCCCATGAGACACGGTGCAGCACATGAGACACGGTGCAGCACATGAGACACGGTGCAGCACATGAGGCACGGTGCAGCCCATGAGACACGGTGCAGCACATGAGGCACGGTGCAGCACATGAGGCACGGTGCAGCACATGAGACACGGTGCAGCACATGAGACACGGTGCAGCCCATGAGACACGGTGCAGCACATGAGGCACGGTGCAGCACATGAGACACGGTGCAGCACATGAGACACGGTGCAGCACATGAGACACGGTGCAGCCCATGAGGCACGGTGCAGCACATGAGACACGGTGCAGCCCATGAGACACGGTGCAGCACATGAGGCACGGTGCAGCCCATGAGACACGGTGCAGCACATGAGGCACGGTGCAGCACATGAGACACGGTGCAGCACATGAGACACGGTGCAGCACATGAGACACGGTGCAGCCCATGAGGCACGGTGCAGCACATGAGACACGGTGCAGCCCATGAGGCACGGTGCAGCACATGAGACACGGTGCAGCACATGAGGCACGGTGCAGCCCATGAGACACGGTGCAGCACATGAGGCACGGTGCAGCACATGAGACACGGTGCAGCACATGAGGCACGGTGCAGCCCATGAGACACGGTGCAGCACATGAGGCACGGTGCAGCACATGAGGCACGGTGCAGCCCATGAGGCACGGTGCAGCACATGAGACACGGTGCAGCACATGAGACACGGTGCAGCACATGAGACACGGTGCAGCCCATGAGACACGGTGCAGCACATGAGACACGGTGCAGCCCATGAGACACGGTGCAGCACATGAGACACGGTGCAGCACATGAGACACGGTGCAGACCATGAGACACGGTGCAGCACATGAGACACGGTGCAGCACATGAGGCACGGTGCAGCCCATGAGACACGGTGCAGCACATGAGACACGGTGCAGCCCATGAGGCACGGTGCAGCACATGAGACACGGTGCAGCCCATGAGGCACGGTGCAGCACATGAGACACGGTGCAGCCCATGAGACACGGTGCAGCACATGAGGCACGGTGCAGCCCATGAGGCACGGTGCAGCACATGAGGCACGGTGCAGCCCATGAGGCACGGTGCAGCACATGAGACACGGTGCAGCCCATGAGACACGGTGCAGCACATGAGGCACGGTGCAGCACATGAGACACGGTGCAGCACATGAGGCACGGTGCAGCACATGAGACACGGTGCAGCACATGAGACACGGTGCAGCCCATGAGGCACGGTGCAGCACATGAGACACGGTGCAGCACATGAGGCACGGTGCAGCCCATGAGACACGGTGCAGCACATGAGGCACGGTGCAGCACATGAGACACGGTGCAGCACATGAGGCACGGTGCAGCCCATGAGACACGGTGCAGCACATGAGGCACGGTGCAGCACATGAGGCACGGTGCAGCCCATGAGGCACGGTGCAGCACATGAGACACGGTGCAGCACATGAGACACGGTGCAGCACATGAGACACGGTGCAGCACATGAGACACGGTGCAGCCCATGAGACACGGTGCAGCACATGAGACACGGTGCAGCCCATGAGACACGGTGCAGCACATGAGACACGGTGCAGCACATGAGACACGGTGCAGACCATGAGACACGGTGCAGCACATGAGACACGGTGCAGCACATGAGGCACGGTGCAGCCCATGAGACACGGTGCAGCACATGAGACACGGTGCAGCCCATGAGGCACGGTGCAGCACATGAGACACGGTGCAGCCCATGAGGCACGGTGCAGCACATGAGACACGGTGCAGCCCATGAGACACGGTGCAGCACATGAGGCACGGTGCAGCCCATGAGGCACGGTGCAGCACATGAGGCACGGTGCAGCCCATGAGGCACGGTGCAGCACATGAGACACGGTGCAGCCCATGAGACACGGTGCAGCACATGAGGCACGGTGCAGCACATGAGACACGGTGCAGCACATGAGGCACGGTGCAGCACATGAGACACGGTGCAGCCCATGAGGCACGGTGCAGCCCATGAGACACGGTGCAGCCCATGAGACACGGTGCAGCCCATGAGACACGGTGCAGCACATGAGACACGGTGCAGCACATGAGGCACGGTGCAGCCCATGAGACACGGTGCAGCCCATGAGACACGGTGCAGCACATGAGACACGGTGCAGCACATGAGGCACGGTGCAGCCCATGAGACACGGTGCAGCCCATGAGACACGGTGCAGCACATGAGACACGGTGCAGCACATGAGACACGGTGCAGCACATGAGACACGGTGCAGCCCATGAGACACGGTGCAGCCCATGAGACACGGTGCAGCACATGAGGCACGGTGCAGCCCATGAGACACGGTGCAGCACATGAGACACGGTGCAGCACATGAGACACGGTGCAGCCCATGAGACACGGTGCAGCCCATGAGACACGGTGCAGCACATGAGGCACGGTGCAGCCCATGAGACACGGTGCAGCCCATGAGACACGGTGCAGCACATGAGACACGGTGCAGCACATGAGGCACGGTGCAGCACATGAGACACGGTGCAGCACATGAGACACGGTGCAGCACATGAGGCACGGTGCAGCACATGAGGCACGGTGCAGCCCATGAGACACGGTGCAGCCCATGAGGCACGGTCATCACATCATGGTCATATTGATCACATCATGTGATCATATCGTATTGATCACATCATGATCATATCGATCACAAAGAGAAGACGTATCAATAAGAATATCCAAAGTTCTCAATAATCCACTCAAACAAACCCATAATTAAAGGAGGACACACGTGTGATCCTCCGTCTGTCCACCAGGGGCATTAGTGTCATTTCATGTTATTGTAATGATTTGATTGTGAAGAATAATGTATCATTCAGAGAGGGAGGGAGAGAGAGAAAAGAGAGGCCCACTGGCTGACAAGTAAAGAAACAACCATAGTTCACTTTTACAGGGAATGTTCTCATATGATAAATAAATATATAAATAAATAGTAATAAACAAGTGAGCCAACCCACTGGAGGAGGGGGGGGGGGGGCACAGTGTCACATTCAGGCTCTAATATTCTCAGGAGAATGAATATATTTGTTGACTAACAGAACGGATAAAACTCTTAAATATTCACCGTTTTTAATCTGCTTTAACATTTCCACCCGTTTTATGCAAATTGCAAGTCTATTAGCATAATCTCATTGGAGAATACATCCATTTAAAGTAAAAGATTATAACCTATTTTTTTTAAAACACATATAAATCAAATGTTATATTGAAATGCTAATGTTTTAAAGTGTGTGCGGAGCAGCAAAATAAAACCGTTTACACACCGACTTTATTCTCTCAGCGCGACGTGAAAAGAGCCAAAAGCCTCCAGAGGAGCGTAGAGCGGTTTAGAGGACGAGCATCCAGAGCTGCATAAACAACATGCTGGGGTCTTTATAACACATGTATTTACATAATATGTACATATATATTTACATAATGTATATATATATATTTACACATACATATAATATATATACACATATGTATATATATAAATGTATATATATTAGGGCTGTCAATCGATTTAAAAAAATTAACTAATTAATCGCACATGTTGAAATTGCGATTAATTAATTGCGATTAAAAGTGTTTTCCTTCTTTTTAAAGACAAAACTTCACACAGAGCTGTGTTTTCAAAGAGGCTCCTACCTATAAAGTGCCAGCGAGGTATTTAATATCGTGGATGATAAATTGTTTCTTCAGTGAAACATCAGATTAGTAAAAAAATATATATATATATTTGAGACCCCATTGGTCCTGTCATCTTTACCACTGAACAGCAGAACCAGTGGCCTTGGGAACTGACTGACATTCACATATGTCACGTTAACCCTCTGGAGGCTGGGGGCATTTTATACATTTTACAACAACAACAAAAAATCACCGTTTAAAGTCTTTTGCATGTGACACACCCCCACGTGTTCTACATCAAACATTCCAGAACAATCTCAGCTCTGAAATGAGCCTCATTGTCCTCGCACCGTGTTCTCTGGTTCTCTGACTGACAGGCTGCTAAATGAGCCTCACCTGTGAGGTGGGAGGTCCTTTGTGATTTACTGAGTGTTCAATGGTTGTTTTTTTTCCCGAAATGTTGACAGACAAACGGATTGACCAATCACGTTGAAGGTTTCGTGTGACGAGTTCTTTCCGCGCCGCGTCCCCCGACACGTCGCCCCTCCGTTCCTCTGTGTCTCAGAGGGGGAGACGGGAGGAAGGAGGAGCAGGAGGAAACCCGACTGATTCATCCACAAGTTAAACTCATTTATGATCCTTATTGTCGCGGACAAATAATTGTTTTAAAAACGGAAACAGTGTCAAACCGCACTGCCGCGGTTTGACACTCAGTGTAAAAACTTCAACGAACACCGGAAGCAAGTCGAAGTGTCCTTGAGCAAGGCACTGAACCCCCAGTTGCTTCCCGGGCGCATCACTGCAGCCACTGCTCCTTAATAACTAAGGATGGGTTAAATGCAGAGAACTAATTTCCCCTTGTGGATTAATAAAGTATATTTATAATAAAATAAATATTTTAGTGCGTTAACGCGGCCAAATTAATCGCATAGATTAACACGTTAACGCTGACAGCCCTAATATATATATATAAATGTATATATAGAGATATATATATATTTACACATATATTACATTTGTACGTGACATGTCATTCAGCAGACGCTTTTATCCAAAGCGACTTACAATAAGTGCATTCAAGCTAGAGTACAAACTCAGAACACCAAGAATACAGGAAGTAACATTTCCTCAACATAGTCGAACTACAAAAGTACCACAATAAGATATTTAAGAGCCACTGAAGTGCAAATCTGTCTTTTAATCCATAGTCTAAAGATGTGTTTTCAGTCTCCGGTGAAGCTGTAGAGACTTCCTGCTGTCCTGATGTCAGTGGGGAGCTGGTTCCACCAATCAGGAGCCAGGACAGCCTGGATGCAGTGATGAGCTCGAGGTGACGGAGTCACGAGTCGATTGGCTGTTGCCGAGCGACCGTGATGAGGTGTACGGTGTGACCACATCCAGGAAGTAGACGGGCCCGATCCGCTCAGCACGGTACCAAGAACCAATGTTGTGAAGCGGATGCTGCTCCACCGGGAACCACGAAGAGAGCGGAGCGGTGTGGTGGAGTAGTGGCGCGGTGTGGATGGAGTAGTGGAGCGGTGTGGGTGGAGTAGTGGAGCAGTGTGGGTGGAGCGGTGTGGTGGAGTGGTGTGGGTGGAGTAGTGGAGCGGTGTGGGTGAATGTTGGGAGGCTGAAGACCAGCAGCTGCATTCTGGAGGTGCTGCAGAGGTATATATATATATGTATACATATATCTGTATACACATACATATATATATACGTATATGTTTCTGTACCAATGCTGCAGATTCCATCTCCCTGCAGAGGAACAGGTACATTACCTCGGGCCTGTCGGTGTGTCTGAGAGCTGGAGTCAGATTTGTGGATAAAGATGTAAGAAAGAGCTCTTATGTTGCAGGGGGGGGGGGGGGGGTCCTCGTCACGTCTACCTTGAGCCTGCAGGAGTTCAGCAGGTCTGAGTGTCCAGACTCTGGAATGCAGCCCGGCTCTGACCCGAGCTGCGGCTCCATTTCAGCGGCGCGCTGCGCCTCCACTTTATCTCGCCGTAACACAACATTAACCGCACAGAGCTGCACGCGCATTATCAGGCCGCCCCAAAGCTTGGATTGCTTCCCTCATAAATAAGATCATTATACGAGTGGTAATCCCATTAAATAGATCATTTTACAAATATCTAAATCCAATTAATAAGTGTTTTGGGGGGGGGGGGGGGGCTGCCTGCTGTGACTCCGGCTCTTTGTTCCTCCTGCAGCTCCGTGGTATTAATAAACAACCCGGAGGAGAATGTTGATCAAAGGCTTAATGAATAAAGTTCAGACGTTGGGGACCTCCGCCACGTGTTGCGTAGCGTGCTGATGGGAAGTCCTCGGCTGTAATCCCAGGGATCCAGAGCGGCTCTCAGAGCCTCCTGATTACAGTGAACAGACGAGCCTCAGATGGAGGCGGTGCCTCCAGCTGCTGGACGGAGCCGCGCCACGAGACTCGAGGCCAAGCGGAAGAGGCTTTATAATCCGGAGCGGCGGCCCTGTGTGTGTTCCACTCATAAAGAGCGTCATGCGGAGCGGCCGGCGCTCCACCTTTGTGGAATGTGTCGTATCTGTTCACGCTTTTACTTGGCGAGTGAATGCTGCTGCGCTCCCGGATTACAGAGCGGCGCCCCTGGGTGCCGTTCCCACGCCGCTCTCTCGGAGCCACGCGTCGTCATGCGAGTGTTACGGGAGGTTGTGGGTTTCAATCCCTCCAGCAGGGTCACTGCTTTGTCTCGGGGTCGTTGGAATGAAGACGAGCGGCCTCCTGATGACGCTCCATTAGAGCAGCACAGCGCCCCCCCCCCCCGTGGGGTCAGGCCGGGTTAATTCTCAGAGTCGGACGCTGCCCATGAACCCCTGAGCTCGTCACACTAATGAAACGTCCTCCGGTGGCGGCGGGGAAACGTTACCGGGACGCTCGGCTCGGTTACCGGGCAGAACAAAGGTTCTCCTGTGGCCCGCCGGCCCGTCACTTGGTTCTGCTTCACCGGGCGAGGAGAGCGGGCCGCATGTTCCAGACCTGGCTACTCCTCCTCCGTTTCCTCCTCCTAGTTCCTTCATGTCTCGTTAAATGATGAAGTTCCTCCGTCCTGTAGAGGACCAGGACTCAGACTTGAGGAGCTTCACCAGAACGTTGCCGATCCTCACCGCTCCATCTTCATCAGACAGAGGCGCATCAGGCCTGAAGCGATGAAGACGAACCAGGTTATCAGATTAAATGTGACGTTTACCTCTCTCTCTGTATTTGTAGGCATTGTAATCCTCTCTGAGCAGTTTCTAATGGCATGAATCCTGATCAGTCAGATTACAGACGATCACTTCCTGGAGTTACAGGGTTGGTATTAATTGGTCATTTGGCTGATTGTTAATTAGCCACCGCAGAGGAACGCGTCTTCGTTCAGTGACCCTCGTTTAAAGTCGTGAGGAAACGAGCCACGAGCAAAGTCACTCCACGAACAGAGATACTGTCAGGACGCCATGAGGCTCTATATAATATATACATACATATATATGTATACATACCTACATCTATCCACCTACCCGTCTCCTGGCTCCCTCCCTGTGAGCTGACCAACAGGAGCTCTGTCTGAGGGCCGTGAAGCCGACTCAGCTTTGGCAGACGTTCAGCCCGCTCCCCTCAAACGTGGCTTGTTTACCTGCTGGCACCTGAAGGCATCACTCAGGCTTGTTTACCTGCTGGCACCTGAAGGCATCACTCAGCTGCCCGCCAGCCACAGAGTACACACTGCAGCGCTTCTGCCCTCACCTTGTCTACCTTGGCACTTGTAGAGTTTGACGGGAAAAAAATGTCCCGTTGCAATCGACAAGTCAAGTGCCAGAAAGCATATTTATACATCTTAATTATCAATAATGAAGGCGGGGAGCTGCCAGCGCCGCTGTTTGCCTTCTGCCTCCAACACGAAGCCGCTGAAGGGATCCCGTGTTCTGCAGAACATGTAGATCCCACAACACGCGCCAGGTAATGAAGATGAATCTCCGTCTCGATAAGGTAACGATCCTCACGACTTAACGAGGAGCACAAGCTGCAGGCCGCCTCACAGACGTTGATGAGCGAGCCGGAGACGAGTCGCTCCTGCCGGTCGGCGCGCAGCAGATCGTTCGCGCTCCGGAGCCTCCGGCACACGGAGGTGAGTCCTCGTGGTCGGCCCCCGCACCGCGAGGCTCTCTGGATGCAGGTACTGGGAACACGTCGCACGGCTCCGTTACCGGGAAACAGGCTCCAGCCTCCTGACGTCTGATTTACGGCCCGGTAATTCCCCTCTGGAGTCATTTGGCTGTGCAGCTGCAGCTCAGCAGCATTCCTGCAGCGCAGGAGATGACCGAGTGATTGATTGTATTACTCGAGTTTTAACAAGGCTTTGCTGAGCTATTGCACTAAACTTCTAATGTGAGCTATCCCGCGCCAACTACAGCTGCACGGGCGCCACGGCCTGCAGGACCAACCAGCAGCAGGCGGACCGCTAACAGGTCAAAGAACATGAGACCGCCAACTGGTCAAAGAACACGAGACCACTAACAGGTCAAAGAACATGAGACCGCCAACCAAGTCAAACCCAGATAAGACCACTAACTGGTCAAAGAACATGAGACCACTAACCAGGTCAAAGAACACGAGACCGCCAACCAGGTCAAACCCAGATAAGACCACTAACTGGTCAAAGAACACGAGACCACTAACTGGTCAAAGAACACGAGACCGCCAACTGGTCAAAGAACACGGGACCGCCAACTGGTCAAAGAACACGAGACCGCCAACTGTTCAAAGAACACGAGACCGCCAACTGGTCAAAGAACACGAGACCGCCAACTGGTCAAAGAACACGAGACCGCCAACCAGGTCAAACCCAGATAAGACCACTAACCAGGTCAAAGAACACGAGACCACTAACCAGGTCAAAGAACACGAGACCACTAACAGGTCAAAGAACACGAGACCACTAACCAGGTCAAAGAACACGAGACCACTAACCGGTCAAAGAACACGAGACCACTAACCGGTCAAAGAACACGAGACCACTAACAGGTCAAAGAACACTAACCAGGTCAAAGAACACGAGACCACTAACAGGTCAAAGAACACGAGACCACTAACAGGTCAAAGAACACGAGCCCCACATTACAATGAGGACATGTCGATAAAACAAGAGACATCTTCATGCAGACTTCTGCTTGGTGGTGATTGGATGCGTTTCTTCACTGTTGATTCCAGAATAAGATCTTCAGTGAGACCCACAGAGACCCCCATGAAGCCCCCTGTGGTGACGGTAACGAGACGCTCACGTTTCCTCTTCGGGCCACGAGGAGCGTCCTGACGAGAGGCGCTCAGCAGCCGGAGGAACACGCTGGTCCTGATGGTTCCCCTGGGTCCAGACCAGCAGAGACCAGGTCCAAGCCTCAGAGGGCCGAACGCACAGGCACGACTGGAGGGCAAATACATCAAGCCGATTCTGATTATTTACATTATTGGATGTAATTCCTACTATTCTTTATTCGTAGGTCTACATTGCTAAACTAAAAGTGATGAGTGGGTCATTAACAGCAGTTTAAGTTACCATCTAACCTTTTAATGTTGGTTTACCTTCTTTTCACAGTTTCAACCAATAAAAAGGAGACGAGCTAATTCTGTAATCAAGTGCAGTTACGTTAGTTGTGTTTTAAACGACGGTAAACAGCGGCGACGTTAAAGTTTACGAAACTTAAGCTAACGAAAGTGAGATGTTGAATTGTCCAAGTTAAAAACAGTTAGCTAATTAATGGTGAGCTGTCGAACCAGCAACATCCAGAGCTAGCTAAAACATAGATGACAGCTAGCTAGCTTGTTCGCAACATTACAACTTAGCAAAGGTTCACATATCATTTGATCTCGTGCAGAACATCAGCAACAATATCTCATCATCGTGTTCTTCCGTGTTCAATAAGTTAGGGAGCAAACAGTTAAATGTGATTATTAGCTAATGTAGTATGTTAGCTAACAGCTAACATTAGCACTAAGCTGCCAAACGTGAGCTAACGAGAACAACTTCATCTGTGCAAGGGCAGTTGGATTTTCCCAGCTGCTCCTGAACGCATCATCTCACTCTTCCGGTAAGCTTTGGTTGCCAGCTCAACAGCGAGCATGACTTCTTCTTCTCTCCCTCCCGCTCCCTCTTGCTCAGTGTGTCTCATGTATAGTTATCCCCCTGCCTCCCTTAATGATAACGATACATGCAACAAGTGTAGTTTATTTGCTAGGTTGGAGGCAGGTCTAAGTGGGTTAGATGCACGGCTCCGCGCTATCGAAGCTCAGACAGCTATGCTAGTTAGCCCGCCCTCTCCCGTAGTCGGCGCGAGCTACAGTCAGCTGTTAGCTGTGCCCGCGGTAACCGTGCAGCCGGATGGTTGGGTAACTGTTCGCAGGAGTCGTAAGTCTACACAGAAGCCCGCTGTGCACCAACCACTTCACGTTTCGAACCAGTTTTCCCTGCTCAGCGACACACCCGCTGAGGAACACACCCTGGTTATCGGGAGCTCTATAGTCAGGAACGTGAAAATAGCGAAGCCACGGACCAGAGTCGTGTGCCTCCCCGGGGCCAGAGCGGGCGACGTGGAGTCTTGTTTGAAGCTGCTGGCTAAGGATAAGCGGAGATACAGTCAGATTGTAATACACGCCGGTGGTAATGACGCGCGAGCCCGCCGCTCGGAACTCACTAAAATTAATGTGGAATCGGTGTGTGCTTATGCCAAGACGTTGTCGGACACCGTAATTTTCTCTGGCCCTCTCCCAAATTTGCAGACAGACGAATTGTATAGCCGAATGTCGTCTTTCAACCGCTGGCTGTCGAGGTGGTGCCCAGCGAATAATGTGGGCTACGAAGACAACTGGAAGACTTTCTGGGGAAAACCTGATCTGATGAGGAGAGACGGCATTCATCCCACGTTGGACGGAGCGCGACTCATTTCTGCGAATATGACCAAGTTGATCACCGGACTTAATCTATGACAACCCAGGGTTCAGATCAGGAACCGGGAGCAGAGTTGTAGTTTAACACCCTTCTCTGCTCTTCCATTCGAGCAGTTACCCACCCTTGACTTTAGAGTAGAGACTGTGTCTGTCCCACGGCCACTTCAATTAAATAAATCAAAAGTAAGCAGAAGAGGAGTCATACACAATAACCTTATACAAGTTAACACAATTATTTCAGCAGTGCAACAAAATAGGTCTATTAAATGTGGTCTCCTAAATATTCGATCTCTGTCATCTAAAGCTGTGTTACTGAATGATTTAATATCAGATAATCACATTGATTTATGTTGCCTAACTGAAACCTGGCTGAGCCATGAAGAATATGTCTGCCTGAATGAATCGACTCCTCCAAGTCATATTAATACTCACATTCCTCGAGGCACCGGTCGAGGAGGTGGAGTAGCAGCCATCTTTGAATCGAGCCTATTAATTAATCCTCAACCAAAATTACACTACACCTCATTTGAAAGCCTTGTTCTTAGTCTTTCACATCCAACCTGGAAAACACTACAGCCAATTCGATTTGTGATTCTGTACCGCCACCAGGTCCATATTCAGAGTTTATATCTGAATTCTCAGAATTTATATCAAGTTTGGTTCTTAAAACCGATAAAGTTATTATTGTTGGAGATTTTAATATCCATGTGGATGTTGATAATGATTGCCTTAGTGCTGCATTCATCTCCTTGTTGGACTCGATTGGCTTCTGTCAGAGAGTACAGAAACCCACTCACAGCTTTGGCCACACGCTTGATCTTGTTCTTACTTATGGCGTTGACATTGAGCATTTGAACGTCTTCCCACAGAATCCTCTTCTGTCAGACCACAACCTCATAACTTTTGAATTTATACTACCGGAGTGTACTCCGTTAGTCAAAAGTTTCTACACTAGATGTCTAACTGATAGTGCTGTAGCTAAATTTAAAGAAGCGATTCCTTCTGTATTTGATTCGATACCACGTCTCAATATAACAGAGGACTCCTGGTCTAACTTTAGTCCGTCCCAGATTGATCATCTTGTTGACAGTGCCATAGGCTCTCTGAGAATGACACTGGACTCGATAGCCCTCTGAAGAAGAAGACAGTGAGGAAGAGGAGGTTTGCTCCTGGTATAACCCTCAGACCCGCAAACTGAAGCAAGCGTCAAAAGCTTGAACGCATATGGCGTCAACTAATCTCAAGAATCCCGCTTAGTTTGGCGAGATAGTCTTAAAACATATAAGAAGGCCCTCCGTAATGCCAGAGCAGCCTATTACTCATCAATAATAGAAAAATAAAACAACCCCAGGTTTCTCTTCAGCACTGTAGCCAGGCTGACAGAGAGTCACAGCTCTGTGGAGCCGAGCATTCCTATAAACCTTAGTGGTAATGACTTTATGAACTTCTTTAATGAAAAGATTTTAACTATTAGGGACAAGATTAATAATCTCTGCCCATAACCAGTGCCAATCTGTTCTCAAGTGGAATGGCCTTGGAAACCGCTGTATGCCCTGGTGTATATTTGAGGATTTTCTCCATCAACCGTGACCAATTATTTTCAACGGTTTCTACTTGAACACGCCTACCTGTCTCTTGGACCCCATCCCGACGAGGCTGCTTAAAGACGTTTTGCCTTTAATTGGCGGCTCTCTATTAGATATTATCAATGTGTCTCTGCTAACAGGCCACGTACCACACTCCTTCAAGGTGGCTGTTATTAAACCTCTCCTGAAGAAGCTCACTCTGGATCCAGAGGTGTTGGCTAACTACAGACCGATCTCTAACCTCCCTTCCTCTCCAAGATCCTTGAGAAAGTGGTCGCAAATCAGTTGTGCGACTTTCTACATCATAATAGTTTATTTGAGAAATTTCAATCAGGATTTAGAAAACACCACAGCACCGAGACGGCACTGGTGAAAATTACAAATGACCTCTTAATGGCAGCAGATAAAGGACTCCTCTCTGTCCTGGTCTTGTTAGACCTTAGTGCTGCATTCGACACCATTGACCATGACATCCTGTTACAGAGACTGGAGCAGTCGATTGGCATTTCAGGCACGGCACTAATTTGGTTTAAATCCTATTTATCAGATCGATCTCAGTTTGTATTTGTAAACGATGACGCTTCGATAACCACCAACGTTAATCACGGAGTTCCACAAGGTTCTGTGCTTGGACCAATTTTATTTACCTTATACATGCTTCCTTTGGGCAATATTATCAGGAAACACTCCATAAACTTTCATTGTTATGCAGATGACACTCAACTATATTTATCGATAAAACCAGAGGAGAGCAACCAACTCTGTAAAATTCAAGCATGTCTTAAAGACATAAAACATGGATGACCTGCAACTTCTTGATGTTAAACTCAGACAAAACCAAGTAATTTTAATCGGCCCTGAGCACCTCAGAGATCAATTATCTGGTGATGTGGATTCTGTAGACGGCATTGCCCTGGCATCCAACACCACTGTAAAGAATCTTGGCGTTATCTTTGATCGGGACTTGTCCTTTAACTCCCACGTAAAGCAAATCTCAAGGACTGCATTCTTTCATCTACGTAATATTTCAAAAATCAGGCACATCTTGTCTCAAAAGATGCAGAAAAATTGGTTCACGTTGTTACTTGAGACTGGATTACTGCAACTCCTTATTAGCAGGCTGCTCTAATAAATCTCTTAGGTCCCTCCAGTTGATCCAGAATGCTGCAGCTCGTGTTCTCACTAAAACTAAGAAAGAGATCACATCACTCCTGCACTAGCTGCTCTGCACTGGCTCCCAGTAAAATCAAGAATCACTTTTAAAATTCTTCTCTTAACCTACAAAGCCTTGATTGGTGATGCTCCATCATATCTTAAGGAGCTTGTCGTACCATATTGCCTCACTAGAGCTACGCTCACTAAATGCGGGACTACTTGTAGTTCCTAGAGTCTTAAAAAGTAGAATGGGAGCCAGAGCCTTTAGTTATCAAGCTCCTCTTTTATGGAACCAGCTTCCAATTTCAGTCCGGGAGGCAGACACAGTCACCTCGTTTAAGAGTAGACTTAAGACCTTCCTCTTTGACAGAGTTTATAGTTAGGGCTGAATCAGGTTTGCCCTGGTCCAGCCCCTTGTTATGCTGCTATAGGCTTATAGCTGCCGGGGACGTTTAGGATGCACTGAGTACCTATCTCCTCTTTTTCTCTCCTTAAGGATGAATTTTCATCTCTCAATCACACGTTACTAACTCTGCTTTCTCCCGGAAGTCCTTTTGACTTTACGCCTCATGGGGTCATCGGACCCTATGAGACGGCATAGATCCTATCTGCCTGATGGATCGTCTGGGTCGTGGAATTCCTGCTCATGACCACGCCACTGTCCTGTTGAGACTCCGCCCTCCTCCTCCCCACCGCCATCTGCCTGATGGATCGTGGAGGTCTCCATCGTGGAATATGCCTACTATGAACTATTCATACACTCTGTCATATTCATTGAATGTATTTTAACTCTAAATCTGTCCTTCTGTACACATTACATCTATTGCATCTGTCCATCCTAGGAGAGGGATCCTCCTCTGTTGCTCTCCTCCAGGTTTCTTACCTTTTTTCCCCTGAAGGGTTATTTGGGAGTTTTTCCTGGTCCGATGTGAGGTTTTGGGGCAGGGATGTCTATGTGTACAGATTGTAAAGCACTCCGAGACAAATTTGTAATTTGTGAAATTGGGCTATACAAATAAACTGAATTGAATTGAACGTTAGCCGACGACTTGAGGATTAAAACCTGAACTACCTGCATTGACAGCACACCTGCTAGCACACTGAGCTAACAGGTGTCTCCACATTACAACTGTATACCTTTTGATTTCTTTAGCGTCACTAAAGTATGTTTGTTGTCCAATGGATGACTAATGTCATTCTTATTCAGATATAGGAAAACATTCATAATCGTATGATAAATGTTTTCATTGTTCTGGATTTCACACGATGCTTAAAGTTTAATAAGTAAAAACATAAACCTGAAGCCAGCGCCTCACGACTCTGTCCACGTCCACCGTCGTCATCTGAAGATAAAAGATCCTTCAATGGTTGACAGATCATAAAAAGGTATTTTCGATGTCAGCGACACAGGATTTGAACCGTGGATCCTAAGAACCTGGAGCGTAGCGGTGAAGGTGTGTTCCCCCCCCCGTCCTTCAGCTGCTGCGTTCCCCTGACGGCAGACGCGTGGCAGCGATCGTGAAGACAATACGACGACGCCCGATTTATCTCAAGCACCTTTCAGATTACTCACCGTCCAACAAAGGGCCCTGCGTCGTAGACGCAGCTCGTCCACCTGCCGGTCCTCGTCTAGGGTTCTCCTCGTCGGCCCGGGGCTCTTGCATTCAGACGCGTGCGGGCTGACACCGATCTGCGACGCCCATCCATATTTAAAGGGCCGTGCCGGTGACCCGAGGGTCGCCCTCTCCGGCGCCCGCAGCGCGGCACGCGGCGCCTCGCTGTGGGCTATCCTCGATGATGCAACGCGCAATGGGCCTGAGTGCGGCCGGCCTCCAGGCGACACGTGCAGGAGCCGGGTGGCTGTAACTCGACCCGACGACAGTGAGTGTGCCAATTAGCTCGTGAACACAACAGGTGACACCGACATGAAGCCCAATTACACACCTATTTGTGTCCGGCGTCTCCCGCGGCAGGCAGTCGGGGAAGGAGCCTCTCCGTGATGGATGCTGCCAATTATGTCAGCAGGCGGTTATAAAGCGCTCGGCGGCGCGCTAATGTCACCGACACCTGAAGTTAGCCTCATTAAAAACCCTGTTTAACCTAATTATCCAATTAGCACCGCTGGTTGTGTCACTGTTTCAGTCAGCGGGCGTTTCACTGGAGGATCAGAGTCGCCCCGCTCACCTGGAGGAGACGCCTCCAACGAGATGACGGACAGGTGTGTGTGTGTGTGGGGGGGGGCCACGAAGGCTTCCGCTGGTAAACAACAGTTTATGGCCCAAAATGACTTCAACACAGACTTGTTGCACTTAGAGAGTTTTAACAAGTCGTCGTGCTTCTCACTTCTCACCGAGAAAAGAATCCAGAACGAGGGGGGGGGGGAGCAGTACAATTAAAAACACTAATCATGGTTTAACTGCCAGTGAGATCTGAGTTAATTGAGCTTTGAATTCATCCAGAAGACGATGGGCCAGGTGTTAGCCAGAGGAACAGAGGAGGAAGAACAGAGGAAGAGGAACAGAGGAGGAGGAACAGAAGAGGAGGAAGAGGAACAGAGGAGGAAGAACAGAAGAGGAGGAACAGAGGAAGAGGAGGAACAGAGGAAGAGGAACAGAGGAGGAAGAACAGAAGAGGAGGAACAGAGGAAGAGGAACAGAGGAGAAAGAGGAAGAGGAACAGAGGAGGAAGAGGAACAGATGAAGAGGAACATTGGAGGAAGAACAGAGGAAGAGGAACAGAGGAGAAACAGGAAGAGGAACAGAGGAGGAGAAACAGAGGAGGAAGAACAGAGGAGGAGGAAGAGAGGAGGAAGAACAGAGGAGGAGGAACAGAAGAAAAGGAACAGAGGAGGAAGAGGAACAAAGGAGGAAGAACAGAGGAACAAAGGAGGAAGAGGAACAGGAAGAACAGAGGTACAAAGGAGGAAGAACAGAGGAAGAGGAGGAGTCCTCTGGATGGTTTCATCCTCTGAAGAGGAAGAGGGATGCGTCCATTTTTTTAAATCGGCTTTTGATCTTTTTGAGAAAACAAACCAGAAACAGAAGTTTTCCTTGACGGGAGTTTATTGAAAAGGAAGTCGAGTTGACGTCAGGGAAACGTGAACTTCTTCAGAAACACCAACAGTGACACTTCCTCCAGAGCTCGGATCATAAAACATACATTCAGGTATTAAAGTTACACATTGGAGGTACAAAGAGAAGCTCTCGGTGGCGGAGGAGCGACGAGCTTCACCAGTCCAGAGGAATCAAGAATATAAAATGTGACTTCATTGAAAAGTGTGATTGACATGCAGAAGTGACCAGAAGGCTAAAACATGTATCATCCGGCTCGGAGCCTCGGAGCTCAGCGCCAGGACCACAATGTGGCGGGTCTCCAGACCTTAAGGACCCTAAAGGACCCTAAAGGACCTTAAAGGGACGGTGCACCCGACTCCAAACTGTGTCAACTTCTCGAACCGACATCTTAGAAGCACGGCCATCATTTCCTTCAACATCTCGCCGTCAGGAGCTTCAGCCTCCGTGTCTGGCAGCTGCAGGCGGCCGATGGCGAGCAGCGTGACCAGAGAAGACTCAGGAGACCCGGAGCAGCAGATCAGACCTGAGCTTCAGGACATGCTCCGTCACCTCGGGGAAGAACCCCACATGTACTGGTTGACTGTGTGGAACCATCTGTATGAATGGTGACGTCTTCTTGTGGGTTTTGAGTGTTTTGGGTTCAGAGATTTGATGGACAGATATTATGCAGATGACAGACGTGTCATAACGATGCAGGCCGTGTTGTTGTTTTTGTTTATGACACAGTTTTCATTTAGATTTGTGTTTTAGACTCAACATTATCCAAAGCACCAAATGACATCAAAGCATAAAGAATAAAGCTGGAAGAAAAGAACCGACTCCGCCCCCGTCCCCTGAACCGACTCCGGTCCACATGTCTTTGAACTCATCGTCTCCATTCGGGGGTCAACGTCGACCCCAGAGGAGGTCACATGACCTCTCTGTTGTAAAACTCATTTCATTGACTAAATGTGTGATGTCTGTCGTCCAATCAGACGGAGTTGACCCAGCGTGTGACATCACGTAGAGACGAGGTCATGTGGTCCCCAGTGAGGCCGTCGGGGGGGAACCGCCAGAGGGGACGACCTCTTTGGATTCACCTTGAAGGAAAGCCAGGGCCCGGTCTGGAGACCACTCCACACGAAGCTCTGCAGAGCCCACCAGTGTGGGCTTCAGGGCCAATGGGAGATCTCAGGCCTTCAGACAAACGAGCTGCGTGAGGAACACTCAAGAGGAGCGTTGGAGCGGCAGGTCAGAGTCGTGACAACAGATTATAGAGGGGCGGAACAACGAGCCGCTCGGCTCCGGACTCACCGAGCGCGACCTTCCTGTTGGCTGGTGACCTCCAGCAGTCATGAAGCTGAGCTGACGACACACTTTTGTTCTTCCTGGTTTTGAACGTTGGAACAAAGGAAAGTGCTGAAATACAGCGATGTAAACTATTACTGTGTAAACATGTGAATGCTGATGGAAGTTCATATTCAAACCGTTAGATGCAGAAACACTCATGAGATATGTCACATGTGTACCGTGAATACAGAAGTGGGCGTGGCTATAAAGGTGCGTATCTCACACTACAGTGTTCATGAGCCCTGGACCATGTATAAATAAAGACTGTTCATGTGCAGTAAGTACCAGTAATACAATCTTGAAGAAGAACCGTTCAAATCAAATCGACATGGAAGAGATGATTACAATGTAAACAGAATATAAAGCAGGTTGATTATTGCACGTCAAACGTCAGTAAACCGATCCGGACCCCAGGAGCCTGAAGGTCAGGGGGTCGCACGCATAACGCAGAGTGAAACACGTCTGTTCATGGGACAGAAAATAAAAGGAACTAAGAACCCCAGAAGCAGCAGAGGAGTCGGTCCACGCCCGGCGTAACCACGGCGACCGCCGCTCCGCCATTTGGCCGTCTGGTCAACACTTTAGACTTCAAACACTGTGGAGCTTTAAACACTGGAGCTGCGAGTGAAAACTATACGGCGAAACCCCAAACCGAGGGAACCAATCGGTGAGCGGAGCACCTGCGTGTTCCAGAACCATCCCCCCAACAAATTACAAAAGGTAGATAAAAAACACTGAATAGAAATGTTCTAAAGCAAAGACTCATTAATTTGGCTTTAATCACATTGATTGATGACGGCCGACTCCTCCCCCGCCGGCCGGCCGCTCTACTTCTTGGTGAGTTTACCCGCCTTCCTCTTGGGCTCGTAGGGCGTCCGCAGGATGCTGGGCGTCTCCTCCATGACGCGCACCAGCAGGTCGTCGATGTAGTCCTCCAGCTGCCGGATGTGGGCGTCCTTCCTCTTCACCACCTCCTTCTGCTTGATGAGGTCCTGCACCACCTCGTCGAAGGACAGGTTGCTGTAGGCCAGGGCGCTCTCCTGCTTGGCCTCCTGCAGACGGGGAGACGGGGAGCTCCAGTTAGGCGGTGTTCCCCTCCTGCTGCTGGAGGTTCGGTGAGGAGCGTCAACACGTGTGTTGCCGTGCCGACGCCCTCACAGAAGCTCATTAGACGTGTTGGCCTCGCGCGACATCGACCGCCAGGTGTTTGTCTCTTTTCTCCGCCGCTAACGAAGGCTAATTGAGAGCTTTTAAAGCTCTTGGGGGATTTACACGTGTCAATGTTTCTATGCTGTGATCAGAGACACCGTTTAGAACGGAACTTTTTACACGACCGCCAGCGGCTGAAAGTTGTTCTCTTTTTACTTTAGCCGCTGGAACAATACAGATTTAAATGAGCTCTTTGTTCTGAAGGTGGTGGAAATGCCAGGCTGCATATTTACGCAATCAGAAAGGTCACGCTAATAAAGACCCGGACGGAGCGGTGTACGCCGACCGCTTTGCTCCGAGAGGAGCCGTAATCGTTTTTAATGAGCACCGCTTTATCGCGGCGGTGCTGGGCATCCTCCCCCGGACGGATAGAGCAGCCGAGCCTTCGCCTGTTTAGAATACCACAGGTATCAGCTCCACTCCCACGCCGCCTCGACAGAGACGAGAGGACCAACAGGCTCATCGCCTCCAACACGAGGAACCAGGAGCCACCAGATCAAGGTCCAAGAGGAAGGGTTTCGAGAACAGAGGTAACCCACAAGGTAACCCACAAGGTAACCTAGAAGGTAACCCACAAGGTAACCCACAAGGTAACCCACAAGGTAACCCACAAGGTAACCCACAAGGTAACCCACAAGGTAACCCAGAAGGTAACCCACAAGGTAACCCACAAGGTAACCCACAAGGTAACCCACAAGGTAACCCACAAGGTAACCCACAAGGTAACCCACAAGGTAACCCACAAGGTAACCTAGAAGGTAACCCACAAGGTAACCCAGAAGGTAACCTAGAAGGTAACCCACAAGGTAACCAGGGTAACCCACAGGTAACCCACAAGGTAACCCACAAGGTAACCCACAAGGTAACCCACAAGGTAACCCACAAGGTAACCCACAAGGTAACCCACAAGGTAACCCACAAGGTAACCCACAAGGTGCCCCACAAGGTGCCCCACAAGGTAACCTACAAGTTAACCCACAAGGTAACCTACAAGTTAACCCACAAGGTAACCTAGAAGGTAACCTACAAGTTAACCCACAAGGTAACCTACAAGGTAACCCACAAGGTAACCCACAAGGTAACCTACAAGGTAACCTACAAGGTAACCCACAAGGTAACCCACAAGGTAACCTAGAAGGTAACCCACAAGGTAACCCACAAGGTAACCTACAAGGTAACCCACAAGGTAACCCACAAGGTAACCCACAAGGTAACCCACAAGGTAACCCACAAGGTAACCTACAAGGTAAACCACAAGGTGACCCACAAGGTGACCTAGAAGACACAAAGACGTCTCTCTGAGAAATACTGCACTTAAACTATCCAAGAGGGAATAAGAGAACTGACGGCCTTATGGATGTTGCTCTCTCCCTCTCTCTCCATCTATCCCTCCCTCTCTCTCTCTCTCTCTCTCCCTCCCTCCCTCTCTCTCCCTCTCTCCGCATAACAATCAGGCGCTTTAGTGTGTGGTGACAAAGGCCTGGAAGTGACCATGCCTTGGCGAGTCGTGCTGTGGGTCGCTCGGCGGTGAGGGGGAGATAAGCGACACTTGGCATTCTCCAGTTGTGTCATTACAGTTTCTAATGAGCTCAGCTTTGAGAATCTAAAAGCTCAGTCCTTTGAAATCTCTCACTGCCCCCCCCCCCCTCCCCGTGTGTGGTTAATTAGGGCCTTGAAGCGAAGGAAATGGGAGCTGCCATTTCTGCGAGGCACTGTGGCGTGGTGGTGTGGGGGGGGGGGCACATGTGTGGAGCCCTCAACACCCACAAAGAAAGGTGAGGAAAGCTATTATCAGCATTCTCTTTCTCATTTAGGCGTCACTTTAGCTCAGCTCCCTCATAAATAACCATTCTGCTGCGTAACAGCGCCAACGCATTTATTTTTTCCTGCAAAATAATAACGATGAAATGTACAATAATATATCTGAAGACATTTCTGTGTCCAAAAAAACTAAAAACCTCCAATTACAGAAAAAGTGCAACAGGCAACCGCCGACGACCTTCCCGACCGAAACTTCACACCACTTCAAATCGAGCAGCGCCGACGTGACGACCGACGGGGCAGCTGCTAATTAGCCGAATGTTCCGAGGCCTCGGAGATCAGTGTCACCGGCTTCGAGGCCAAAGAGGTCACAATTAAAAACATCCGACACTCGGCACCAGTCACAGTTCTTCTGTGGCCTCCTCAGGTGAGGCGGCGGGCGGCGGGCGTACCTGAGGACGGCCGTACACGTCCTTCTTCTGGCCAAAGGTCAGGGGTTCACTTCCTTTGGACTTCTTCTCACTGCCAAGGGAACGAAAGGAGAGTCAGTACTCATGTACAACCATCTGTAGTAGAAGGTAACCCACAAGGTAGTCCACAAGGTAACCCACAAGGTAACCTACAAGGTAACCCACAAGGTAACCCACAAGGTAACCTACAAGGTAACCCACAAGGTAACCTAGAAGGTAACCCACAAGGTAACCTAGAAGGTAACCCACAAGGTAACCCACAAGGTAACCCACAAGGTAACCCACAAGGCAACCCACAAGGTAACCCACAAGGTAACCTAGAAGGTAACCCACAAGGTAACCTACAAGGTAACCTAGAAGGTAACCCACAAGGTAACCCACAAGGTGACCTGAGGTACCCACAAGGTAACCACAAGGTAACCTGAGGTAACCCACAGTAACCCACAAGGTAACCCACAGGGTAACCTGAGGTAACCCACAAGGTAACCCACAAGGTAACCCACAAGGTAACCCACAAGGTAACCTAGAAGGTACCCACAAGGTAACCCACAAGGTACCTGGAGGTGAACCCACAAGGGTAACCCACAAGGTGACCTGAGGTAACCCACAAGGTAACCGGTAACCACAAGGTAACCTGGAGGTAACCCACAAGGTAACCTAGAAGGTAACCCACAAGGTAACCTGGAGGTAACCACAAGGTAACCAACAAGTTAACCCACAAGGTAACCCACAAGGGCAACCCACAAGGTAACCTGAGGAACCCACAAGGTAACCCACAAGGTGACCCACAAGGTAACCTACAACGTAACCCACAAGGTAACCTAGAAGGTAACCCACAAGTTAACCCACAAGGTGCCCCACAAGGTGCCCCACAAGGTAACCCACAAGGTAACCCACAAGGTAACCCACAAGGTAACCCACAAGGTAACCTAGAAGGTAACCTAGAAGGTAACCCACAAGGTAACCCACAAGGTGACCCACAAGGTAACCCACAAGGTAACCCACAAGGTAACCCACAAGGCAACCTAGAAGGTAACCCACAAGGTAACCTAGAAGGTAACCTAGAAGGTAACCCACAAGGCAACCTAGAAGGTAACCCACAAGGTGACCCACAAGGTAACCCACAAGGTGACCCACAAGGTAACCCACAAGGTAACCCACAAGGTAACCCACAAGGCAACCTAGAAGGTAACCCACAAGGTAACCTAGAAGGTAACCCACAAGGTAACCCACAAGGCAACCTAGAAGGTAACCCACAAGGTAACCTAGAAGGTGACCCACAAGGTGCCCCAGAAGGTAACCCACAAGGTGACCCACAAGGTGACCCACAAGGTGACCCACAAGGTGACCCACAAGGTAACCCAGAAGGTAACCTAGAAGGTAACCCACAAGGCAACCTAGAAGGTAACCCACAAGGTGACCCACAAGGTAACCCACAAGGTAACCCACAAGGTAACCTAGAAGGTGACCCACAAGGTAACCCACAAGGTAACCCACAAGGTAACCCACAAGGTGACCCACAAGGTAACCCACAAGGTGAACCACAAGTTAACCCACAAGGTGACCCACAAGGTAACCCACAAGGTAACCCACAAGGTGACCCACAAGTTAACCCACAAGGTGACCCACAAGTTAACCCACAAGGTAACCTAGAAGGTGACCCACAAGGTGCCCCAGAAGGTAACCCACAAGGTGACCCACAAGGTAACCCACAAGGTGACCCACAAGTTAACCCACAAGGTGACCCACAAGGTAACCCACAAGGCAACCTAGAAGGTAACCCACAAGGTAACCTAGAAGGTAACCTAGAAGGTAACCCACAAGGTAACCCACAAGGTAACCCACAAGGTAACCCACAAGGTAACCCACAAGGTAACCCACAAGGTAACCCACAAGGTGCCTCACAAGGTAACCCACAAGGTAACCTACAAGGTAACCTAGAAGGTAACCTACAAGGTAACCCACAGAAGGTAACCTAACCCAGGAAGGTAACCCACAAGGCAACCCACAAGGTAACCCACAAGGCAACCTAGAAGGTAACCCACAAGGTAACCCACAAGGTAACCTAGAAGGTAACCTAGAAGGTAACCCACAAGGTGACCCACAGCAACCCACAAGGTAACCCAGAAGGTACCCACAAGGCAACCCACAAGGTAACCCAAAGGTGACCAAGGTAACCCACAAGGGTGACCCACAGGTAACCCACAGCAAGGTAACCCAAGGTAACCCACAAGGTGACCTGAAGGTAACCCACAAGGTAACCTAGAAGGTAACCCACAAGGTAACCTAGAAGGTAACCCACAAAGTAACCCTAAGGTAACCCACAAGGTAACCTAGAAGGTAACCCACAAGGTAACCTAGAAGGTAACCCACAAGGTAACCCACAAGGTAACCCACAAGGTAACCTAGAAGGTAACCCACAAGGTAACCTAGAAGGTAACCCACAAGGTAACCCACAAGGTAACCCACAAGGTAACCTAGAAGGTAACCCACAAGGTAACCCACAAGGTAACCCACAAGGTAACCTAGAAGGTAACCCACAAGGTAACCCACAAGGTAACCTAGAAGGTAACCCACAAGGTAACCTAGAAGGTAACCCACAAGGTAACCCACAAGGTAACCCACAAGGTAACCCACAAGGTAACCTAGAAGGTAACCCACAAGGTAACCTACAAGGTAACCCACAAGGTAACCTACAAGGTAACCCACAAGGTAACCTAGAAGGTAACCCACAAGGTAACCTAGAAGGTAACCCACAAGGTAACCTACAAGGTAACCAGAGGTAACCCACAAGGTAACCTAGAAGGTAACCCACAGGTGACAAGGTGACCCAGGTAACCTAGGGTACCCACAAGGTGACCCACAAGGTAACCCACAAGGTAACCTCGAAGGTAACCCACAAGGTAACCTACAACGTAACCCACAAGGTAACCTAGAAGGTAACCCACAAGGTAACCCACAAGGTAACCCACAAGGTAACCCACAAGGTAACCCACAAGGTAACCTACAAGGTAACCCACAAGGTAACCCACAAGGTAACCTACAAGGTAACCTACAAGGTACCCACAAGGTAACCCACAAGGTAACCCACAAGGTAACCCACAAGGTAACCCACAAGGTAACCCACAAGGTACCCACAGGTAACCCACAAGGTAACCTAGAAGGTAACCCACAAGGTAACCACAAGGTAACCCACAAGGTAACCCACAAGGTAACCACAAAGGTAACCCACAAGGTAACCCACAAGGTAACCCACAAGGGAAACTAGAAGGTAACCCACAAGGTAACCCACAACAGTAACCCACAAGGTAACCCACAAGGTAACCCACAAGGTAACCCACAAGGTAACCTAGAAGGTAACCCACAAGGTAACCCACAGGTACCCACAAGGTAACCTGGAAGGTAACCCACAAGGTAACCCACAAGGTAGCCCACAAGGTAACCCACAAGATAACCTAGGTAACCCACAAGGTAACCACAAGGTGACCCAGGGTGCCCACAAGGTAACCTCCCACAGGTTAACCCACAAGGTGACCCACAAGGTGCCCCACAAGGTAACCCACAAGGTGCCCCACAAGGTGCCCCACAAGGTAACCCACAAGGTGACCCACAAGGTGCCCCACAAGGTAACCTACAAGGTAACAAGGTAACCTAGAAGGTAACCCACAAGTTAACCCACAAGGTGCCCCACAAGGTGCCCCACAAGGTGCCCTAGAAGGTGGCGGTACTCGTGGCGTACCCCTTGTGGACGAAGGGGTTGGCGTCGGGGGGGCTGGAGGCGCTGGGCGAGCGCAGGTCCCCGGAGCTGCCGGAGCGCCCCGTGGCGTTGGCCTTCTTCCCCGTCACGCGCTCCAGGAGGCTGACCTTCTCCTTCTTCTCCTTCTTGTCCTCCTTGTCCCCCGGCGGCCCCCCCGGCCCCCCCATGAAGGGGTTGCGGTTGCGTGGCAGCGTGGCGTACTTGTGGGGCAGGGCGTCGCCGAGGCCGGAGAACGGGTCGCCCGGCGCCTCCCCGTCCGAGCAGCCGGGCATCTCGCTCTGGGAGTGCCGGTGAGGGCCTCCTGCAACCAGAGGGGGCGGCGCTCTTTAAGATGGCCGAACACATGGCGGCCTCTCATTGGTCTTCAAGATAAAACCACACCGTGTTCCTCCACTCAGCTCCAACTCTACATTCAGGCCGTCTCGTGTAGTCCGATAACTCCTTTACTATCTGTACGCGTACGACATCCCTGACCTTTGACCTCCCGTGGGATCAGGAGCAACCCCCTGAGGGGCTCACAGAGGACCCTTCAGGAGGAGGCTCCCCCTCCAGGAGCACCGCTCTGGAGGGGGAGCCTCCTCCGCTCCCAATCTGACTCACAACAAAGACGCCTGATAAGGCCCGCCCCCCCGACAGCTGCACTTCAAGGCACAGTGGCGAGGGTCCACTTCCTGTCATGGAAGCTTCTATTATTATTATTATTATTATTGTCTAATAGTCTTATTATTGTCTAATAGTCTTATTGTCTAATAGTCTTATTATTGTCTAATAGTCTTATTACCTAATAGTCTTATTATTGTCTAATAGTCTTATTATTACCATTTTTATGACAATATCTCATACTTTAAGCATAAATGAGTATAAATATTTTTTTTGAACAAAGGCTAAATGTTCTTTCACAAGTTTTAAAAAGTGTCCATGAAGGCCCCTCATTGGTCAGAACAAGAGGAGCACCGTCACCGTGTCGCCTCTCGGGCCCCGCCCCCTGAGGCCGACCCGAGCGGCGCCGAGGTCCTCACCGCGCTCGTCGATGGAGTTCATGGTGTCGGGCTTGGCCCGGGGGGCGGCGCCGACCAGGTCCGACATGGAGTGGGCGGCGGAGAGCTTGTGGCCCCCGGCCAGCAGCGACCTCCCGCCCTTGGCTTCGGGCGGCGGCGCGGCGTCCGGGTCGCCGGCGGAGCGCGGCACGATGGCGGAGGACGCGTCGCCGCCGTCGTGCTTGCGGCCCTTCATCTTGTGCTTGAGCTTGGAGAAGGGCGAGCGCGGCTTCTCCTTCATGGACAGGTCGAACATGCTGGCCGTCATGTTGTTCCTCATGAACTGGACGCTCACCTGGACGCGGCCGCGCTCCTTCCTCTTGCGGCCCGGCTTGGACTCCAGGGAGTGCCAGCTGGAGGCGGCGGGCG